>NW_026694370.1:0-10715 GCF_021218885.2 Marmota monax | reverse complement strand
GGTCTCCACCCTGAACTTCTTGCTTTTTCCTCTATCAGGCGAGGACAGCCTGCCAGTGACTTCACTCTGTTTAACATGGTGAGGGGAAGTAACTTGCTTGTGACCATACTGGAGGGCTCTGTGGAAGTGCCTGGAGAAACTTCAGGTTTCAGACTGGAGTTTTTAAAATGGAGTTGCTTAGGCTCAGAACTAAGGCCATCCTAACCACATGTTTTTACTTTTGTGATCTAAGTAAGGGCAATTTATCAGGTATAGAGTTAACAACATATCCACAGTTTTCTTCTGAATGTTGATTTCATTTTTTACAGAAAGAGAACTTAGTGAATTTTTATACACAAATAATATTAACATAAATATCCAAGATACACTCTTGATAAGATATGTGATTTTGTTAACACTTAGATGTAATTTATTTCTGTAGACTTTGTTTTCTCATTTGACGTGAATAAATTGGATATATTAGAGAGGAAAAATGATTAGAATAGATGCACTTTAACTAGTCTAGGGATGCATGCCAGTCAGTAGTCAGTACTGATTGTTCCATTTTCAACAACTACTGTGATCGATCATTCACTTATTCTGAGTTAGAAATAAATGCTGATTGTCTTTCTGGGTTTTTTTTGTTTGTTTGTTTGTTTTTCAGATGATATAATTACTTTGAGAAGTTGACCTGCTGGATGCATTCCATGGAAAAATTAGACAGTGTAACTGGACTCATTTTCCAGGGCCTTTTTCAGAACCCAGAGTTTGAAGAAGTCTGTTTTGGGGTGTTCTCATTCTTCTACATAGTCATTCTTCTGGGAATCTTCCTCAAAATGCTGACCATTTTCATGGGGAATCTGTTGAAAACACCCATGTATTTCTTCCTCAACTTCTTGTCATTGATGGGCATTTGTTTCCCCTTTTGTCACAGCACCCAAGATGATTGTTGACATTTTAGCAAAGAAAAAAACTATCTCTTTTGTGGGGTGCATGCTGCAAGTCCTTGGGGTGTATTTCTTTGGTGGCTCCAGAATCTTCATCCTTATAATAATGTTTTGTTATCATTATGTGGCCACCTGTAATATTATATGACCATCATAGAGAGGGAGAGGTGCAGTAAAATATTGTTGGGGACCTGGGTAAGTGGATTCTCTCATTCTGTTATCCAAGTGGCTCTGGTAGTCCACCTAGTCTTTTGTGGACACAATGAGATCGATCATTACTTTTATAATGTCTGCCTTGTGCTCAAATTTGCCTGCACAGACACCTAACTTACTGGTGTCATTGTGACAGCCAACAGTGGTACCATCACTCTGGGGAGTTTTATAATTGCTCTTTACCTATAGTTTCAACCTGATGTCTCTGAGAAAGCAGTCATCCGAAGGAAAGTGCAAAGCTCTGTCCCACCTGTGGAGCCCACCTTGCAGTGCTCATCATCCTTTTTGGTCCCTGTGTGTTCACATACATGTGCTTTAATGTTACCTTCTCAGAGGATAAGACAGTGGCTGTATTTTACACCATTATCACTCCCATGCTAAATCCTATGATTTATATAACCAGAAATGCAGAAGTAAAGAATACTGTGAAGAGACTGTGGGGCAAGAAGGTATTCTGGACCAGTGGCAAATGGTTGGGAGTAATAATTTAAGCTGAATGATCTTAAATTTTGTCACTCTTGCTTATAAACAGTTCACAATGAACTAAATAATGACACGATTAGATTTCCAGGAGAAACAAATGACAGAAAGACATATTGTTAAAAACTATCACTCATCATTGCTTAATATTAATTTTGTTATTTCTTAATCAAATGCTTTTCTAAGATATCAAGACTAAAGAAATCTTACTAAGCACAGAATCTCAGCATCATTATCTTATCCTCATTTTTATCTTTGCTATTTTCTTTATATGATTTTAAAACTTTGAGGTTGTTTACAGGGTTAAGAAGTTTTCTGGTATGTATTAAGCAATTAATAGGTACTTAACTTTTGAATAGATATCTGGAAAACATGACAACTTAGCTAATGCATTTTGATAGCAGTCCTACAAAACACAATCACAGTTCATTCCAGTAATATTAGAGTGGCTGCAGAGGTGTGAACAGCATACCAAAATAATAAAAATAAGCTTAAAGACAAAAGGTTGGTTTATATTCTCTGGCATTAGTGTTCATTTTCTTTTCTCACATCCTAAAGACACTGAATAGATGTATCTGTTATTTCATCAATTATAATATTTCATTAATGTTCTTTTTCTAACCACCTATACTTTACTCATAGTCTGTAACCAGCAACATCTCTTAATGTACAGTGACTTCTAAGAAAACTAAAGAAACAATGAAAACAGAGCCAAGCATGACAATGTGGACAACCGTGACACAATTAACAGGGCAAATATAATTTGCTGAAATGCTTGTTTTGAAAACCTTAGTTCCTACAAAGTTTGAATCAAGTAGTGTTGCTAAATCCACTTGTCTATCTATCCATCCATCTATTTATTTATTTATTTTGACTGGTCTTTCTTGCCCTATTTCCATCTGTGGTTCTAGAAAGACTTATACTGGACAAATATGGGGTTTTTTTTTATTATGCTAAATTCTTGTGCCCTGATGATAGATTTCTCTTTCACATGAACCATGACCTGAGATTTTTTTGTGTGTATATGTGGATTAGTGTATCTTCAATTGTCTCTCTGCTTCACTATAATATCCACCAGTGTGCATATTGCCTCTCCATACATTTGTATTAGTGGTTGAGAGAAGGGTGGAACTATCACCCATGGATACCTGAGGGTTGTAGCTCAGCTGTAGAGTGTTGACCTAGCCTGAGTAGGGAACTGGGTTCAATTCTCAGCACCTCATATAAATACATTAAAATAAAGATATATTAACAACTAAAAAAAGACAATATTAAGAAACAAGACTGATACCTGATGTTGGTGTACACATGAAATTAAAAACAAAGATAAAAGTCCAAAGATATCTGGATTAGAAGTTATAATAAATTTATAAACCAAGTTCTAGAACCACACAAATCTACTGTTATGGTCCAAGATTAGACTTTGTAGGCAATGGTTCTCTATGTCCCCTAGATCAAGTTACCAAACTAGGCTGGTGATTAAAATCACTTTGCAATTTTTTTCTGACCCAATTAAGCTAGGATTAGTGGTCTTACAAATATTTGTGTTTTGAGTAATTGTTTCTAGTAGTTTTCATACAGTTGATGGAACATCTGAATACTTGCACTTGGATTTGAGGATTTTGATATTCTTAGAATTAGAAAATTTGGACTGTCCCCAGTTTGAAGAAGTAATATCAATAAGCTCATACTTCCATTAATTATTATTCCATTAATATACAATCATAGCATTGACTGCCAGACTGATGTTGTTATACTATTGCTATAAAGAAATGGGAAATTATGACTTGTTGTAAACTTTAAATGAAAAAAAATAAAAGTCAAAAATTCTCATTTTCCAGAAAAATAGTTTTCTTAGTAGTGAAAAACATGAAAATATGTCTCCCCATTTCTAATTGCTAATGATTATACTTCTTTCCCTGGAATAGCATAAATAAGTGTAAATATATTTCTAAGCAGTGCTTAATGGATTTAAACAGATTTCATGTTCCTTCACATTTCATCTATTTTTCATATAAACATATCCACAAAACTAATATATTTATCATATTTTTTGGTATCTCCAGAATTAGAGTACTTTGTGGTTTCTGAATGAGATTTCTTTAAATATTTCAGTGCTTTAACGTATTTAGTTCATATTTGGTGATCAGCTGTGAATTTGATTTGAACAGCAGATGAAGATAACTCTGCTATTGTATGCATGAGGGAAAAAAGGTACATGAAGTATTACTGGGCCCACTATGAAGTCTTAAATTAAACCCAGCCATTTCCATCCTAGGTCAGCTGAACTCCAGCTTATCCAGAGGCCCATGAAAGGGAATTAAATGCTTTTTGTGGAAACTATGTGTGTTAAGGTGGACATTTACACAGCGTCATTGAGTCTGCAGATCTAAGGACAGTAGTGTAAAATACTTGGGCAACTTAACCACTGATCTACATCCTCAGCCCTTAGCTCTTGCTAAGATGCTGAGGCTTTCTTGGAACTTGGAATTCTCGTGCCTCAGCCTCCTGAGATGTTGGGATTACAGGCAAGTGCCACCACACCTGGCCATGTCTAAGTGTTTTTTATGAAGAAATACTATTACTGAAATCTCCATGACATTGTGGCTATGCACTCCTTGCTACCCTAACACTTTTGTTTCTGCTGCACACAGACAATAATACTTTGAGTAGATTCAATTCAGTTTCTTAGTGGGGCCAATGATACAGGCGATAGAGCAACAGAAAATATCAGTTCTGTATCTCTTGTACTTAAAAATGAGGTGATTTTTTTTACATCCTTCAGAGATAAGGTCAAGGGACACATAATTTCAGTGAACTTGAGGAAATAGTTTAGGGGACCATTTGTATAACAGAGTGACTAAATGTGATAACCACATTGTGTTATAGGAAAGACTAAGACTAAGGTCATCTATTTGAGATGTCCTGGCCACCAAATAATAACTTTGATAAGTTCAATATAAATGGTATAAGGACATTACATTGTTTAACTTTAAAGCATTGTTATTAAAGAATTAAAATATATAGTAAGCACATTTTTTTCATATTGTTTAGTTATATTTACTGTAGTACAAATCTCGAAATGTGAGTGCTTAGGACCTGTCTATTTCTATGAGGTTTGATTCTGAAGCCAGAATTAAATAGGCAGTCAGTATAGATAGGTAAATCAAGTCAGGTCAGATGAGTCAAGCCAATTTTCAGTGAGTCCCAGGAAGTTGGAGATTGTTCCCTGAGGAATTCAAATGTTAATTCCTTCTGAGCCCTTCCTCCTCTTTTATGAAGAGCCTGCCCTTGCTCAACCTGTTCTAAGGTAACCTGTCCCAGTAATTGCCCCTACCTACAGGGAGCTGTAAGTTTGTTAATTAATGTGTCCTGTGCTGTGCCATCCTGCCCTTCCCCCTTTAGCTCACCTTTTCCCACCAGTCATCCCAAGGAGCGTTTCCTAGACATAGTCCTGTACACAGGAAGGATAAAAATAAGAGGAAGAAAATAGGAGAACAAAGGAAGCCTAAGATATATAAAAAGGAAAGAATCCTTGCTTCTTGGGATACCAGGGTATCAGCTATGGCCCCCTTCTCCCTCCCAGGAGAAGCCTGTGTTACTCCTTTTTAAATAAACCCTGCTTTATATGCTTGCCTTGGTGGGCTTCTCTAATGTTCAAACTTCAACAAGTGAGGGAGCAGGACTCATCACAAATAACCAGCAGTATCATTTTTGATTCTCAGTCAAGATAATGATTTCCTAAAGAAGGACACAACTACAAAACCATGATCCCTTATAATTGCCATTATAAAATATTATGATGTCAATTATGTCTGGGGTCTAGAAAGAAAAAATATGTTCCAGAATTTAAGATCCAGAAGAGATTTAGAGATCATTTGAACAAGGTCTTTATATACATGTTCAGAGAAGTGAAGAAATGAAGATTTATTTTTTTAATACACTGAATATTATCAGTATGGGAAGTTTGAATCCTCCAAATCTCTTGTGGTTGATTTTATTTCTGAAATTTCTTATCTTCTGACTTTTTCTTGTTGGTGTTGCAGGAGCTCCTGTAATTAAAAAAAAAAAACATTTTTAAAGATTTCTTCCATTTATATATTTAAAAATTGGAGAAATAAAAATAGTAATAACTTGCACACACACACAGAATGCTCTGAGGAAGTTTTATGCCAAATATCAATTCCTAATATGGTCTTCACCAGTTTTTACCTCATCTGAAGGATTTTGTGTTAGGTCTCTTTTTATTTGTAATAAGTTGCTTATAATATCTGACAGCCCTCAAATGTCTGGGTATTCCCTTGCACCCAAATACCATCATTTTGGTAAATAAAACTTTCTCGACCATTTAACCCCTGTGTCATACCAACTGTTATATCCCACAGTTCTGTCCAAGTTCCTAACAGATGCTCATGGAGACTGGCCCCTATCAGAAAGACTACTACTTCTGTGACATGTTCCCCTTGCTGAAGCTAGCCTGAACTGACATGAGGCTCCTGCACATGACAATCCTTACCACCACAGGAATGATATCTCTTTTGACATTTGTTGTCTTTGTAATTTTTTACACCATCACCCTGTTCATCTTGAGGACCTGCTCCCCAAGTGCCACCTCAAATCCTCTTCAACTATGGCTCAGACATCACTGTGGTTTTCTTTATGCTGTTCTTCACTATGTCAGGGTTGATTCTACCAGCAATGACACAGTGTTTGCTCTGTTCACACCATTATTTCCCCCTTGCTCAGCCCCCTCATTTACACACTGAGAAATACAGACATGAAGAAGGCCCTGAGAGATTGTGGGGCCAAGACAAGATGAAGGTTATTGAAGCCTCTGGTGTTGTTACCCTTTGCCTGATCTAGTTCCCAACCCAGAATCAATGTCATTAACGCAACAAAGATGGGATGTGCTGTCACCCACAGTAACAAACCTTGAGGAGAGAAGACCCCTGGCCACTCTCTTTCTGTTGCTTTGCTTCTCTGAGATTTTATACAAGAGTAGATCAGATGACCTCCTGGTCCCTCCTAGCTCTGACATTCTTCAACTTATTCTGTTCTTCATGAGTCTGCACATATGGGCACTATAACACTGTTATCAGAGCAAAGTATATGAATTGCAGTTACGTCCTGCTTTAGGAAACAAATATCTTCATGGAAAAATCAGCTATGTTGGAAGAAATACTAACTATTTACATTCATTGATTTTCATTGTAATAAAGAAAAATGAAAGCAATTTACAAAATGAGTGTGTTGTATATTTCAGACCTTTCAATTAACCACACGTGTTTCTAAAATATAAAATGCAATGCAATTGCATATTACTATTATGCGTTACTTTATTTAATTCTTAGTATCCTTTAGGTGGTGTATTTCAGTAATTAGAATTTTGAAATTTGAAAATGAACATCTATTTCTATCAAACTTTTAAATTTATCACAATGATTATACTTATACACTCATTTTACCACATTTTTATTGTTGCATTGCAGTTGTACTTAATGATGGGATTCATTGTTACATATTCATACTTGTACACAATATAACAATGTAATTTGGCCAATATTTCTCCCCATCATTTGCCTTGGCTCTAGCTCTCACCCCTTGGACCTGTTAGGTTGGTGGAAGTGGACAAGCAACAACGCTCAAAAGAACCAACCCGCTCAAAAGAACAACCAATCAGGTGCTGACAGAACCACCTGTCAATCAGCAGAGTCTCCTGGCCAATCCTGGATCTTAGCCAGCCCCCTCCCCCCACCAACCCCAGTAGGACAAGGGAGTATAAAAATCCCCTTTTCCTGTCCCAATCCCTCCCTTCCTGCCCTAAGTCCAATAAAAATTCCAGTCCAGTCCACCCCCACCAGCTTCTCCTCAGACCCACCCTGTTGGTCTGAGGATCTCACCTGGTAGCAAAATCTCAATAAAGCCTCCTTCAGCAGCCTTTTTAAATCTACCTCCTTTTGGTTGCTGCTGCCTGACCTTACAAGTCCCTTTCCTTCATTCGTCCCCCTTTGATTTTTAGTAGATTCCCTGATACACACTTTTCTTTTCCTTTGTGCACTTTGGCTTCCACATAGGAGAGAAAACATAAGACCCTTTGCCTCCTTTCTAAATTTGAATTATTTCACCAAACATGATGGTCTCTAGTTCTATCCATTTTCCTGAAAATGTCATAATTTCATTTTTCCTTATGGCAGAATAACACTGAGTGTGTGTGTTTGTGTGTGTGTGTGTATGTTGTGTGCGTGTGTATATATATATGTGTGTGTGTATATATATATATATATATATATATATATATATATATATATATATATATCACATTTTCTTTGTCCATTTATCCATTGATGGACATCTAGGCTGGTTTCATATTTTGACTATTGTGAATTGTGCTGCTATCAACATGTGCATGTATGTAGCATGGTAGCAAGATGATTAATTCTTCAGGATAAATACTGAGGAATTCTATACTCATTTTTAAAGTCTTTATAAGTGTTAAAAAAAAAACGCTGTTTGTAAATGCACAGCATGGGAAATTTTCCAACCTGTGTAATGCTTTTAAATTGGAAAAAAAATTGTAAATGAATAAATGGATACTACTGGGGTGCAATTTGTTAATATTTACATAAAACATGCAAATATCAGTGAAATTGTTATTATATCTTTCAAACTATTCAAATTCACATCCCCTCCATATGCGGATGTTCTGATCCTGGATTAAAAACTGGGACAAGTCAGTCATAGTGGTGCACACCTGTAATCCCCATGGCTCAGAAGGCTGAGGCAAGAGGATCATGAGTTCAAAGCCAGCCTCAGAAAAAGCAGGTGCTAAGCAACTCAGTGAGATCCTGTCTCTAAGTAAAATACTAGATAGGACTAGGGATGTGGCTCAGTGGTTGAGTGCCCCTGAGTTCAATCCCAGGTACACATACCAGAACTGGGGTGAGTTTGAGTTTTCAGGATTATTTTTTTATCTCCTTCCCAGGAATCACAAGTCTACTTGCTTCCTCCCACAGGGACTGACTCAGAAAATTTCAGGAACAGGTATAACTTATAAAGTGGCTGGTGAAAACTTGAATAATCCTGCATATGTTTTACTTACTGGTCTCTGTGAATCAAAACAGTGCCATCTACTACCTTCCCAGGGACATCAGACAAATAATTATTTAGGGTACAGTGATAAAACAGAGTTTTATAGAGAGAAGTTATCAAATGTGTGATATTTATTTATTATGCTGTTTTGCAAGCTCAGCTCAATTTTAGCTCTCTGTTCACTGTACTGCATAACACAGGGGGAAACATTCAAAAGACCTGTTTGTATTCTTTCAACTTATAGAACTCTTACATTCTAACAACATGAAGAATCATCAAGTCCCAGTTCCCCAATTTGTTTCCTGATATGTCACTGCCTGCACAGAAATTCACAGAGAAACTTGTTTAAAATGTAGATTCTTATAGACCCTTAACCTGGCCTAACTGAAAAGATTCTTTAAAATGTCCATTTGTGCATGAAAATAAAAGGTAATTATAATGATGAGTTTGTAAAGCATTGATCAACTCCTTTCAAAATTTAGAGACCCAGCAAATGAATATTTAAAGTAGGAAAATAAACACAAATTTGTATTATTCAAGCAAAAGGCCTAAATATGGTTTTAATTTCAAATTCAAACATCTTGTTGATTTTTTTTAATCTTTTTTGCTTTTAATTCTGTGGATACATCAAGATCACCAGTCATTTATTAAGCACTATGGTCCTTTCCATGAATAATGCTTATACTTCTCAATCAGCCACAGACACAAACCCAAGAACAGGCAGTAGCATGGATAATCGATGTCAGGAAAAGACAATGAAACAATAGCAGAGGCAATTGGTGCTATGCATATTTACTAAAAAAAATAATAAATTTCAGGATGTGGCTCATGGAGTAGGAAGGAGAACTGGGTCACCAGAGAAAATATCAGTTCAAACAAGAAAAAAATAATAATTGTCCAGAATGAGAATACCACTGAGATATTGCAATTGAAAAGGGGACACTCACAGCTTAATCAGTTCAATCTTCTTACTGTTTGGGTACAATGAGCACCACAGTATGGAAATATTTTTCCCAAGACCAAATGATGAAAACTAATCTTTTGTCTTTTCAGCTTCGGAGTTATCCGTTTGACATTCTGCAAACACTTCCGTTCTCAGTCCAGGCTTATTGTTTTAGTTTTTCCCTGTCTTTTGAAGAATTTATATAGGAGAACATTAGCTTTGATGTGTTGCTTTTTAGGTATTCTAAAATCCACACAATATACCCATATGAGAGATTAAAATGCACCAGTCATAGTTCAAAACCACAGAAATGGCTTTAAGTAATACTTCTTAGAATGTTCTCATTTTAAAATATCACAAAACATAAAATGGAGAAGGAAATAATGATACTGAATATGATAATTTTAAGTTTGTTAGTTACAGGAATACCTAGCATAGATTTCAGGAATTTACCAGATTTTGAAATAATTAAGATAATAATGATCATACTTTTTCTTTGTAAAATATGTTATTCTTTCATTTGTTCTTTCCTCAAATCCTGTGAGTTTGTCCTGGTTGTCTTTATTGTACAGAGGGGTTAAACACAGTGGAGAAAATATAAGATAATTCATAAAATCATTCAGTTCAAATTATTACTTCCAACTATTTCCCACTGGTCCAAAACATCTTCTTGTCCCACAGTTTCTTCATAGCATTTTTTACTTCTGTATTTCTCAGTGTGTAAATCAGAGGATTCAACATGGGAGTGATAATGGTGTAAAATACAGCCACCATCTTATCCTCTGAGAAGGTAGTGTCAGGCCTCATGTATATAAAAGTATAGGGACCGAAAAAGATGATGACCACTGCAATGTGGGAGCCACAGGTGGACAGAGCTTTGCGTCTTCCTTCTGCTGACTGCTTCCTCAGAGTCACCAGAATGACACTGTAGGAGAAGAGCAAGATCACAAAGCTCCCTAGACTAATGGTACCACTATTGGCTGTCATAACAATACCAACAATATAGGTGTCTGTGCAGGCAAGTTTCAGCACAGGGTGGACATCACAGAAGTAGTGATCAATCT
>NW_026694369.1:0-23292 GCF_021218885.2 Marmota monax | reverse complement strand
ATTGACATGAGTGATTCTATAATGTTATAGCATTGATAATGTGATAAGTTCCCCCTCTCAAACCAGAATAATTTCCTTAAAGTCCAAACTAACTGATGTTATGTAATATAATTTAATGAATTCTAAACTCTTTATTACATAATTATATCAATGAGCTAAGAAACTATCATAAAAGTATTGATATTAACCATGATAAATCACTCAATTATTTAGGTATAGAGGTAATATTTCTCAACATTCCATATAATAAATCCATCTATGACAAGCCCACAGTTATACTATCTTAAATGGTAAAAAGCTAAGTGCCTTTTTTGTAAGTACAGGACCAAGGAGCAGGCCATCTCCCCTCAATTCTATAAAACAGAATCCTAGAAAATAGGCAAAAAAAAAAAAATGACATAATCTTAAATAGCTAGGAAACTCCTAAGACTTTATAAAAGTCTGTTAGAACTAACAAATGAATTCTCTGAATTTGCAAGATACAAAATCATCATGAAACAATGGACTGTATCTCTGTGCAAAACTACCATGTACAATAGCAGCAGAAAGACTAAAATCATGTGAGTAAATTACCCTGGGGATGAAAGACCTCTGCTTTAGGGACTATAAGATATTTCCGAGAGAAAATAAAGAAGATATAAATCAATTAAAAGAAACCCTATGCTCATGAATTGGAAGATTAATATTGTTTAAATGTCTACATTACCCAAAGAAATCTACCAATCCAATGAAATCATTATCAAAATCCCAATGATGTTTGTTGCAGAAATAGAAAAAACCAAACAATGAAATTCATACAGAACTACAAATGAGGCCAAAAAGCCAGAGCAATCTTGAGAACCAAGAACAAACCTGAGGTATAGCACTGCCTGATTTTGCAATATGCTACAAATCTATACTACTCAAATATTATGACACTGTCATTAAAATATGCACAGAGCCCAATGAAACAAATTAGTGAGACCAGACCTAACCATGCACATACAGTAAACTAATCGTTGATCCAGAATGTATGATAAGGAAGGGATATTCTCTTGTTAATTTTTGGTGAAAGTTGATTCCCACACATAAACATGCTCATTATCTGGTACCATTTATAAAAATTAACTTGAAATTGATTCAAGATTTCAATATAAGACCTGAAACACTAAAACTCATAGCAGAAAATGTAGGGGTAAATTTCCTTGACATTTTTCTTGGCAGTGATTTTTTTTAGGTATGGTATCAACAGTGAAGGAAAAAATACAAAAATAAAGTGGAACTATAACAAACTAAAAATAATAGTTTCAAATGCATTACAAAGAAACACCAAAATGAAAAGGCATCCTAATAAGTGGGAAAAGATACTCATGAAACTTATCTGGTAACAGTTAAGATCCAAACTATATGAGGAATTCTTACAAATAAATAATGAAAAGAAAAGAAAAAATCAATTTGATTTAAAAAGTGCAAAGGAGATTTTTTTTTCAAAAAAAATATGCTAAAATAGCCAACAGGTAGGTGAAAAGAGAAAAATGCACAGCAAAACCAAAATGAGATGTTACCTCAACCTAGTTAAAAGGATTATTGTCAACTAGAATAAAGATAATACGTGTGAACCTGTGAGCAAGAATATGGAGGAAAGGGAACTCTGGCACCATGTCAATGGAAATGTAAATTAGTACAGCCATTATGGAAATCAATATGGAGATTATTCAAAAGCTTAAAATTAGAAGTGCTTTATAACCCAGCCATCCTACTACTTGTTATATACCCAAAGGAAATAAAATTAATATGTCAGAGACATCTGCACTCCCATGTTCAATACAGAACAAATTGTAATAAACAAAATAGGAAACAAATGCAAGGTAAATTGGTTGATGAACCGAAAATAAATTGTGGTACATATACACAATGAAAGACAATTCAGCCATAAAAAGAATAAAATCCTGATTTTTGCAGCAGTGTGAGTAGAACTACAGATTATTATGTTAAGTGAAATATGTAAGGCACAAAGACAAGTATATGATCTCACTCAGATGGAATCTAACAAAGTTGATCTCATTGAAATTGAGAATGGAATGGAGGTACCAGTGGCTAAAACAGTAGGGGACAGAGAATAAAGAACTATTGAGCAAAGGATACTGAGTAGAGGGATAGAAGATGTTCAGGTGAGCTCAGCACCCCAAATTCTGCTAAGAAAATAGATCATGTGCTGGGAGTTCTTATCACAGCAATAATAATAAACAAAAAGATGAGAGGATATTTTTACAGGAGATTGTATAGGAGACTGGATAGTTTTATAGCATGGAGTATGGTGACAGCTTTATATAGGAATATATAACTTGAAAATCACCAAATTATGTATATTATATATGTAGGGCCTTTTTATGTTAATGTACTTCAAAAATATTCTATGCTTTTATAATTATGTCAAAATTAATTTTATTGTCTTGTATAACTAAAAAGAACCAATAAAATATTACTTGTTCAAAAATAAAATTTTAAATGAAAAAAGATTATTCACAGACTTTGACTGAATTGTGTATGGTGACATACATATACACCATACACAATTCAGTCCAAGTTATATATATTTACATATTATACATGTGATGAACACCTGTTGAGATCACTTAAAACTACAAAAGAAGAAGCCAAAACTTCTGTTTTATCTGATAAGGCTATAGATGAAAACCTCACAAGAGATGATATACTAATGACCAATAAGATTATGAAAGTTTAAATTAACCTAAATAATTAGTAAAATTTGAATTAAAGCTACAATAATTTACCGCTATGTACCTCCTAGAAAAAATAAATTGGACATAAGTAAAAATATCAAGTGACCAAATGACTTAACTTTTCTGTTTCAAGTACATCTTCAAATTTGTGGTGTTGCCTCTTAACCCAGGGCAGCCCATAAGACCCAAAGAGGATCGTAATATAGAACATTCCAGGGTTAAGGCTACTTCCAAACACTCTGAGAAATAAGAAGAGCAGCTTTTGGAGGAAAGTACTCTAACATACTACTATTCATTTTATGCCTCCACAGCTTTGCTCTGAGGCAATCAATAATAGGTTTTATAAATGGTTAAACATCAGTCAGAAGCAGGAAGTTCCCTCTGTGACATGCATCATCAGGGAAACTGCACCACTGGTCTCCGCACAAGACTCCTGTTGTCCTGCTGTCTGCTTGGCATTCAGCTTTCAAAACAAACCAAGTTCATAGAGGGAATAGGGACTCTCAAGGGCTTATGGTCCAAAGTGCAGGACATAACAGTTCCCCACTCAAGAGGGGGAGATTCTCAAAATGTCTTTCCAGGATGAGACTAAGACAAAACCTTTCCATCAAAGGTAATTAATTCCTGGGAGAGAAAGCACAGCTACCAGCAAGGTCCAAGAGACTTTATGGAAACCATAAATACCCAGATAATGTAAGAGGAAATACCATCTATAGTAGTCACTTCATCAAATGAGACTCATCATGACAGCACCCACTTGAATTTTATTCCTTCAAAATTTCTATCTCCTGCCCTGAAGACCAGACCTGGGTAATGAAGATCATTTTTCCATAATGAAACAAGTGAATCAATTTCAAATTCTATCCCTGGGTTTTCAGTGAGACATTCAAGGTTTGATGTGGGAAGGAAAGATCTGGACTTACACTCCTTAGTATCTGTTGATTTGATATTGTATTATTTGAATACTCTCTTTCAATTGTGTCTTATATTTTAATATTGAAAGATTCTTACTCTAAGTGGAGGTCACTCTGAAGATGGGAGTGCTTCTGAACACCATCAAACATCATTAAAATCCTCTAAGATTACTAAGGTAAGTTCTTCAACAGGGCTGATGTTCACTAAATATTGTTAGTTTTCATGTACTGAAATTTTACTTTTCAACATTTTTAAGTATGATTATAGGGTGTTTCACCCTCACCTTAATTTTTCAAGAGATGGTAAATTCAATCAACCTGATTTAACAGTGGACAATTCAAGAGTCAAAAATGAAGCAAAAATTCTTTAGCAACTGAAGCCTATTTTACCATGAGACACTCTTTTGTTAACTAAGATAATTCACACAGGCAAAAACAAAATTTAAATGAACTTCTCACAAAAAGATTTAATATGAATAATAGATGGCCTAAGACATCAGATATTGAGTAAAGTAAAACATGGGAAATCTTTCTGGGATCAATGGCTATGGATAATAGAGGTTTCTGTAGATTCTTTACAAGTAATATTGGAGATAATTCCTTCACTGTTCAGTGTGTTAATTCTGCACATCTGCTGAATGCACGCAGTTAAACATAAAGGAAAGTCCTCTATGTATCATTAGAACGGTTGTGAGTGTGTTCATATAATAATCAATTATCAGATCAACTTATGAGGTGATATTCTTAACTATCATTCCATAGATAGAAGAAACAGATGGGTGCTTTGCCAGGAAAAAATAGGTTCAAGTTGAATAACCAGGATTCTAATCAGTTTTCACTAATTTAAAGCCAAGATGCTGTGATAGTTGTTTTCAACATATCCAACAGGATCTGTAACCACATTATGGCAGTATTGAGAAGGGGAGAATTGGATGTGAGGGACAGATGAGGACAAAGGAACCCCTCCAAGAATGCAGAAACAATTATTTTTTTTTAATATTTGAGAGTTCAAATGAATCATTATATGTCTGTGAGTCTGCTGAAGAAATTAGTTCATATAAAGATGTCTCTCAGGTGGTATTTAATTAATCATACTAATTATGGTCATATCAAAAGAGAATTATTGGTACATTGCTAAAACAGGGCATATGGGTTATATAAATTAAAGCTAAAAATTTGGAGGACAAAAATAAATAGAATAAGAAAAACCTGAGTTCTGTTCTTAGCTCTTATGTTTATTAGCTTCTTCCTTTAGAGCAGAATTATTAATTTCTCTGTGCTTTCATTACAGGCAAAATAATTTTAAATATACCTATAAGATGACTCTAGCCAGCAACCACTACTCTTAAAGTGATTATTAAATATGTAGACATCTGCAAAAGCATTTAGAACACCTGAAGAGTTAAATGACTTTTGGTTAGCATTGCCATTACTAAACCACTACAATCATTTTTTCTCTCAAATTGTTTCCTTATCTGTGTAGTGAAGTAGTATTACCACACAAGTTATTCTAAGTATTAAAAAGAAACATATGGGGCTGGGACTGTAACTCAGTGGCAGAGCGATTGCCTAGCATGTGTGAGGCACTGGGTTCCGTTCTCAGCACCACATAAAAATAAATAAAATAAAGGCATTCTGTCCATCTACAACTACAAAAAAAAAAAGAATTGTGTGTGCGCAAAGCACTTGGTACCATGAAATTCACTGAACAAATATTGCAAAGTAATTTATTGTTGGCTATTATGAAGCTCTTGGGTTTAGTCATCCAGCATTATGAATTATTTCAGAGTAGCTTTTTATACTTATATTTCCATCACTGTTGCACTGAAATTCTTCCATCAACTCTCATGGATAGTCAGCCACCTGGGGTTCCTGGATCTGGCTTCCATTATTCACTGAGCCTTGAGCAGCTTCTTCCAGGACACATAGTGTCATTTACAAGGGTAATGCCCCAGATTCACCCTTCCTCAGATTTCTTGTCATACTTGTACTCATTTCCATAGTTATGTTCTGTAGTCTCCATTTTCCTAAGAATAAGGATGAAAATTGTTAACTATACCATGATGACTGTTACATCAATCTTCTACCTCCCTTAGGGACTTAACTGCCACAATCTGTTCAATCTTTTACTTATATTTATTCTCCTAGTTTTCTGGTTTCCACAAAGGAGTCCATGTATTCCAAGGGCCTGTTGACTTTTATGTCTATAAGAATTTCTCATGCATATGCTTCTTGCCCAATCGTCACTCAGGAGGCATCTGAGTAATCTATAAGGTAACAGAACCAATATTTTATGCTCAACAAAATCCATGAAACAAGTGTGGAACTCATGAGATTTCACAGACAATACAATCCAGGCTTTCTTTCTTTGTGACATGGAGAAGTTTAACAAATTCAAGGTTGAATTCATGTTTTTCAGGTAATAAAGTTGCACAGGAAGTACATGGAGAAAAGGAACAACGTGACAGAGTTTGTTCTACTAGGACTTACAGAAAACCCCAAGATGCAGAAAATTATATTTGCTGTGTTTTTGCTCATCTACATCATCTCTATGTTAGGAAATTTGCTCATTGTGGTTGCCATCACTGCCAGCTCATTGTTGGGGTCCCCCATGTACTTTTTCCTGGCCTATCTCTCCTTTATTGATGCCTGCTACTCCTCTGTGAATACGCCTAAACTGATTGTGGATTCACTCCATGAAAAGAAGACCATCCTGTTCAATGGATGCATGGCCCAAGTCTTTGGAGAACATTTCTTCTCAGGTGCAGAGGTCATCCTGCTTACAGTGATGGCCTATGACCGCTATGTGGCCATCTGCAAGCCCTTGCACTATGCAACCATCATGAACTGGAGACTGTGTATGCTGCTGGTGGGCGTGTCCTGGATGGGAGGCTTTCTCCATGCAACCATCCAGATCCTCTTCATCTTCCTACTACCCTTCTGTGGCCCTAATATCAATGAACACTTTATGTGTGATCTGAGCCCTTTGCTCAATCTGGCCTGCACTGATACCCGCACTCTGGGGCTCTTTGTTGTTGCCAACAGTGGGTTCATCTGCCTGCTAATCTTCCTCCTCTTGCTGGTCTCCTATGTGGTCATCCTGTGCTCCCTGAGGACACAGAGCCTAGAGGGTAGGCACAAAGCCCTGTCTACCTGTGTCTCCCACATCACAGTGATGGTATTATTCTTTTTCCCCTCCATGTTTGTGTACCTGAGACCTGCAGTTACTTTACCTATTGATAAGGCAGTTGCTGTTTTCTACACTATGATAACTCCCATGTTAAATCCCTTGATCTACACCTTGAGAAATGCCCAGATGAAAAGTACCATTAAGAAATTATTTACTAGGAAGTTTCTTTCTGCTGGACAAATACCTATGCCTGAAGATCAACATTGAGTTTACTGAAGAAAGTGTCAAATGGCCCTTTTGAATGACCTCATCAAGCAGCACTTTAAAGATAAAGATAAAAGTTATATTTACTCAAAACTGTGCTTTATTCAATCTCATTTGTCAATTCATGGGATTAATCAACTCGTTATATGCATGTGTGAATAGGACATACTCTTCTTATGTGTAAGTATAATGCAACAATATTTTAAAATTCTTCATTGAGGGAATTAAAAATGTGTGAATAAAAAGGAACAACAAACTCAGGACCATGCTACATGTTGAAAAAAATTTAACAAATCAAGACTTGATTTTCTTTGCTTTATCCATGTATCTAAATTCATAAGCTATCTTTTAATAACAACAAAATAAATAATTAACCATTTGTATTGAGCAGAAATCTTTATAGTAAGCAGAACTATTGTTCCCATTTTATTTGAATATGACTAGTTTTCCAGATCATACTGTTAATTTCCATGTTACATGGCCATGCAATGATAACAAATAGATCACATAAATGTGTTCATTATAATTTTAAAAATACTATTTTGAGCACATTCTGTTTGATAATTGATTTTCCAAACCTAAAAATCTAATTATTTTATAAATATCTTCTATAAACATATATATTACATTTTAGGTAATACATTTTGGATAATATTATGGTATTATAGACTAGGGCTATTAACAAAAGTGACATTTAACCTCGAGTAGTAAATAATGTAGATTTGACCATGTTTCTGAATTTCCTTCTAGTCTTCAGAAAAATTTTTGTAGCTCATGTGACCCTATGTTGATAACCCATTAGAGGAGTGATGGATCACGGAAAAGAAACTTGATTGTCTCATAGGAACTCCAATTTGATAATACACAGCTGGACTCCGTGAATTACTTGCCTGCTAGCTAGCAGTACTTTAAAGTAGCATCAAGTTTGGTCCCTGATAAGCAGTCAGTGATTGAGTAAAAGCATAAAGACATATAAATAAATTCTGGGTTGCCGGGCCGGCGTTGCGCCGAGGTGGAAGGGGGAGTGGAGGCGGGAGTGAAGTCTCGCGAGAAGAGGGTGGTTGCCGTAGCCGAGTCCTCTGACTGTGTGTGTGTCTGTGTCTGTGTCTGAGGAGCCGCCGCCGTAGCCGCAGACGGTTTGCTGAGCCCGTTACTGCCCCTGGCCAATACTCGCGCCGCCGTCGTGTCCCGCTACCTGCGCCCCCCCAATACGTCTCTGTTCGTCAGGAACGTGGCCGACGACACCAGGTCTGAAGATTTACTGCGTGAATTTGGTCGTTATGGTCCTATAGTCGATGTGTATGTTCCACTTGATTTCTACACTCGACGGCCAAGAGGATTTGCTTATGTTCAATTTGAGGATGTTCGTGATGCTGAAGATGCTTTACATAATTTGGACAGAAAATGGATTTGTGGACGTCAAATCGAAATACAGTTTGCACAGGGAGATCGAAAGACACCAAATCAAATGAAAGCCAAGGAAGGGAGGAATGTGTACAGTTCTTCGCGCTATGATGATTATGACAGATACAGACGTTCTAGAAGCCGAAGTTATGAAAGGAGGAGGTCAAGAAGTCGGTCTTTTGATTACAACTATAGAAGATCTTATAGTCCTAGAAATAGACCGACTGGAAGACCACGGCGTAGCAGAAGCCATTCCGACAATGATAGATTCAAACACCGAAATCGATCTTTTTCAAGATCTAAATCCAATTCAAGATTACGGTCCAAGTCCCAGCCCAAGAAAGAAATGAAGGCTAAATCACGTTCTAGGTCTGCATCTCACACCAAAACTAGAGGCACTTCTAAAACAGATTCCAAAACACATTATAAGTCTGGCTCAAGATATGAAAAGGAATCAAGGAAAAAAGAACCACCTAGATCCAAATCTCAGTCAAGATCACAGTCTAGGTCTAGGTCAAAATCTAGATCACGGTCTTGGACTAGTCCTAAGTCCAGTGGCCACTGATAGTATAAACCATGATAATTTTTAGGCATGTATCATTCATTTACTCATAGTTTGGTATACTTAAATTATCGGGAATACAATGTTGCAATGATGCGTAAAAAACACTTGTTAGTTTTCCCTGTACCAGGCAATGGTTATAATTAAAATGATATGCTGTTGAGAAGCCACTCTTAAGAGTCCAGTTTGTTTAATGTTATGGGCAGCTACCAATTTGTGGTGTCTTTGTATATTTTTGTAAAGATTCTCATTTTTTTATGCTTGAAGTATTTGGTGGAAAGATGTTGGTTGACCATAATTTGCAACATTGTCTTATTAAAAATAAACTTTCATATCCATATTTGGTAGAAACTGTTAACCTAGAAATGTAGCTTGCTAATAAGATGGAATGATACAAAAGTGAAGTTGTAGCCACAGTACAACACTGACTGCTCAGACACATTTAGGTTCAGGGTGGACCTTTATGTCTTGTCAAGATGTCTAGGCCCGTGATAATAGTTTATTTATGATACAGTGTGGAATAGTTCTTTTGTTAACCCCACTGTCTTGGGGAATGATGCCAACTTGGTTAAGTAACATTTTCAGGGAGATTAAGTTTTTGACTGAAACATGGAGCCTTCACTGTTTTTTTTTTTTTTTTTTTTTTCCTTTCTGGTTTCTATGAAGGTTTGGAACATGAAAACATCAGAAAAGCTCCCCTTAAAATTTGAGCAGGTCAATGATGACAAATAATTTTTAAGGGGAAAAGAATGTTCTTAATATAGTTACTCTAAAATTTAAGAGGCATTGTTGCTTAGTTTTCTTACTGCTGTTGGATGCAAGTAAATTGTTTCAAAGTAGGGGTGTGTGTGTGTGTGTATGTGCGTGTATAGCATAAAAGAATGAATTTTGATGCTTAGAGCCCTCATCTTGTGCATTTGTATCAGATTTAGCTTACCTCTTTATGAGGGAGGCTTGCTCTTCACACCTCTGTTTGTTTAATGTGAGGCACATTGAAAGAGAACACTCCCATTCTAGGCAGATGATTCTGAGGTGCAATGAAATTAAAAATAATTTTGGAAAAAGGGTTAGTTTTAAGCAAGAGCCACCTCTTGAATTTTGATTATCAATGTCATACGTGACTAAAAATGGAGAAGTAATATCATTAACTATTTATAATTTCTAGTATTTCTCTGAATGATCATTTGGAGGCAATTAAAAGTGACTTGAAATGTCCAGTCTCATTTCAGAATAAAAAGCTAGCATCTTTTAAAATCTCAGATTGCTTGCTTGCTTGCAGAAAGAAGTAAGAAGTATTGTGGGGAAACAATTCCTTTAGAGGATTATTTTCTTCAACTTTGGTTTTAGAAATCTAGGCCTAGTCTGTAAAGAACAAAAGAGATGGTTTTTAAATACTGTTTGTGGAATGTGTTTAAAGGATTGATTCTACAACCTTTGTATATTTGATAGTATTTCTAACTTTCATTTCTTTACTGTTTGCAGTTAATGTTCATGTTCTGCTATGCAATCATTTATATGCACGTTTCTTTAATTTTTTTAGATTTTCCTGGATGTATAGTTTAAACAACAAAAAGTCTATTTAAAACTGTAGCAGTAGTTTGCAATTCTAGCAAAGAGGAAAGTTGTGGGGTTAAACTTTGTATTTTCTTTCTTATAGAAGCTTCTAAAAGGTATTTTTATATGTTCTTTTTAACAAATATTGTGTACAACCTTTAAAAACATCAATGTTTGGATCAAAACAAGACCCAGCTTATTTTCTGCTTGCTGTAAATTAAGCAAACATGTTATAATAAAAACAAAATGAAGGAAATAATGATTAACTGGAATTATTATAGTATTGGATATGATTCTAAAATAATGAAAACAGTCCTTTGTAGATTTAGGAATATTTTTATTCAGTGTTGCACTAGGCATAACTTACTTTGGAAATGATAGGACTTATCAGAAGTCTACATCTTTTATATAGTATTTAAGACCTCCTTGTGTATGTCATTCATGATTGCTCATTAAGCCTCTTAACCTAAGAGGTTATTTGATAATGTTAAGATACATATTAAAATTAAATTTGGGCCTGCTAGTTTTAAATTAAAAAAAAAAATAAAATAAATAAATAAATTCTGTAAAATGAGTACTAGGGACTACAATTTTTTTTAACCTTTAATCTGATTCAGACTGGGGGGAGAATTTAAGCTTGCCTTCCAAAAGGAAGCACATTTTGTTTTCTTTTATGCCCTACATGAACTGAGCAATGAGAAAGAGGATGCAACTGACATTCTTTTCATATGAACAAAAACATTAGACCCTGATATTCTCTCAGCAAGATCTCATTATCTATGCATGTTGGCTATTGATGACTTTCTTTTCTGTAATTTTGTGGTCACATTTCATTAGTAAAACATATTTGTCAAAGCATATAGCTCTCTCTACACAAAAGCAACTTCAGGATTTTTGTTTGTTTGCTTTTTCATTCACTGATTTGTTCACTCATTAAAAAACACAGTGATTTGAGGGATTGCCCTGAGATGAATGAAAACACACCAGTTTCTTCCTTCCCAGTGCTTAAGATTCATTGAGAGACTCTCAGAAGGGAGTGGAAAGAACTCCTGAGAATTATATATACAAGTTAAGATGGACAGAGGGCTATGAAAGCATGTTTGATGGATGACAAACACATATCTGGGGAGGGAGAGGTGTAAATGCGAAAGGATTCCTACAAGGAAAGATATAAAAATGGCACATTTGGGACAAAATTGGGTAAGGAGACTGAAAAGGCAAGAGATTGAATCAATGCATCCCCATGACAGGTAATGTTTAATAAAGGCTAGAGGCATAAACAAAATATGCAGGAAACCTAAATAATTCAATGTGGTTGGGGATATTAGGTTGAATATTCATCCAGCAATTGTTTACTTAAACCCCACTGAATGCCAGGTGTGGAACTGCACACTCAGCTAGTGCAAAAAGTAAATTGTCATTCCTGAGACCTGAAAGACAGAAGTGGGTATGATCAAAACAGTTCTCAAAATCCTGTTACAGATTAATAGTAAGGATCATGGAAAACATTGAAAATATTTTTAAGATGGCAAGTGATGCAATTAAATTTTAGACTTACAGTGATAACTCAACCTACACAGTTTGATAAATGAATGAAGGGAGTAAGATTGACAGCAGAAGAGCAGAAGCTTATTGTAAGGATATGAGTGTGAAAACTGTAGATTGAACTCTGGTCCTGCTGGTGAAGAGGCAGAGTGTGGTGGACACTGGAATCATGTCCAGATCACCTCTATCAGGCCAGTGTGCACAAGACCCAGCGACTGTGTCTCTGGGCTTCTAACAGCTCACAGCCCTACACTTCTCTGAACAACTAAAGAAAAAGGGAGCTTCAGTCTATGGATTTTCTCTACCATCTTAGGGTCCTCAAGTAGACAATAAAAGACTATGACAAAAGCAAAAGAAGGTTGGAACCCCCTTGCCTCCAGGCAGAACAAGTTATGGAGTAGAGTGAATACTCTATAGCTTCTCAAGGTCCCAGGCTAAAACCAAACTTATTTTGATAACACATATTTCTTCCCCTTACCTTGTCAGATTCCCGCAGTCCCTGCTTCTATCACCTTCATAGAAATCCCCACATCCCCACATCTGGTTCTACATCTGTGGAACACAAAATGACATGGAGAGAGAGGAGTCACAGGTGAGATTCAGGTTCTGTCTTGCATCACAAGATGGATGAGGAAATTGAGAAGATGGATCAGAGAGATCTATGAGTCTTTGTTTAACAAAGCTGCTCTATGTCTTGTAGAAGTTCCTTCCCGCTACTAGTAGGTGGTCTTTTTACTCCTAAGGATGACTCTACATTGCCTGAGGATTCTCTGCCCTGAGGAAGTTGCCCTGAAAGAAAATGCTGATTCTGCTTGGGGCTAACTCCCACCTCCCTTCATTATTTCTAGACTCAAGTCTAAAGTTACCCTAAAGGAACTGCAAAGTGTAACCCTACGTGCACTGCACTCCAAAAAAATACATGATTTTTCTAATATATGTAGACAGGAATCCAGGAACATGTTTATTAATAAATATCAAGTGTGGGATAATGTTGGAACAAACAAAGCTGAATCAGGCCATATTTACAGATGCAAATTCACTAAAACAAATATTCTTAGAATTGTATATCATGGAGTTAGGAAGAGCTCTGTTTAATTATTTAGCTGCAACAGGAACCCAAATGTAGTGCTCATGAGTGAGATAGAAATGCTGAACTTTCAAGGGTTAAGGGTTAGAAAGGGATTAAAAAGCTTAGAGAAATTGGAATGCACTGTGATTTGTCTTTAAGATTCACCCACCCTGGATGAGTTCAATGCATAACCTTTATCACAACTATGAGTAATAAGTTGTGAGAGGAGCCCTGGCATCCTTGAAAACTTCTGTGATTGCTCTTCCCTGTTGGTGGGACTCCACAGTGGGAACTCTGATGCCTGGACTGGAAACTCTAACTGCAAAGTAAATAACTGGATCCTTGGATGGCAGGAGTCAAGTGACATCACTCCATCTCCAGAGTATTGGTGGTAGAGTGAATAACAAATTAAAGAAGAAATCCAAATAATCAGACCAGAAAAGATCTATGACCTTGGCTGGTTGATTTTAGGCTTCGTAAAAGTGAAATATTATAGAAATCCTAATGAGTTCTTACTTGATATAGTTTAGCAGAAAAATTTTAGTTTAAGTGAATCAAAACAAAACTGAATTTTGAATATAGAAAGTCATGTTTCCTCAATCAGCTTTCAGACTTCAGCCACTCTACAGATCCAGAGCAACTAAAATAAAGAGAATTTGGGTGGCTTCAGGTAGCACCCTGGAACTCTGTCTAAAACTTATGTGAAACTTTATCCTACTCTTCTTCAAGGTACACTAGGGCCTTTTGGGGGGCACAGTGCACTAGGAAAATGGAAATAATCAGATACCTATGCAACTACTGGACCCCAAATATCAATTGACAATAATTAAAGAACACCCAAATATTAATATGGTCTGAAGATGAAGGTCTCATGGAGATTAGGTGATCAATGAAATTTTAATTCAGGTCTTTGTCTCAGTGTTGAGTGTCCTGAGACTCATTTGGTGGTCATTCATGCTGTTCTGAAATTAAAATTAGGAAAGAGAAACTCAGGAGAGATAGAATCTCCACACTGATCTCCTGACCCACAGAGAGAAAATGATTATGGTGGGAAAGACCAAGTGGAAGCCAGTACAATTACTTCTACCTAGGAAAATAGTAAAACAAAAATAAAATTGTATTTTACTTGGCATAGTATTACATTACAAATATAAATTTCATTCCTGGAGGCATTTCAGAGCTTATTACCACCAGGAAGGTCTTGAAGGTCTACACCAGGGTTAATTCCCATCACATTCAACTGAACAATTTGTCCTGTTCAGGATACAGATGGTTATAGGAAATGTAGAATGGAAGTCCATAAGTTTAATCAGAAAGAGACTTCAAGTATACGTGCTGAACGAGATGTGATTTCCTTGCTTGAACAAATTAACATATCCCTGTGTCATCTGATATACAGCTAGTGATCTGGCAAAGGCTTCTCCATGCTTTTCAATAAGAATCCTCAGAAACACTGTGGTTTCATCTAGAAATACCAGCAATGAACATTTGTCAGACCCAGGAATGAATGATGGTCTTTGAACTGCCCAGAGACAGAGGCCATGCCCCTCTGGAGAATTCTCAGTGTAAAGGCACCATGGAGATCACCTAGTTGTATGGCCATGCCCCGTTCAAAGGGAAATTCCCTGGTAGCCAAAGAACTTTATCAATTCATGATGCTGGGAGCCATTAGCCAAGTAGGTATGACAATTTCCTTGCCAGCGTACCCCATGTTGCTGACATTTTGCAGTGACATTGCATGTACGTGACCTTGCTGAAGGACCAAGGCGGATTAGGGTGTTCCCGGTTTAAGATAATCGGGTTTAGGGCGTTCCCGGTTTAGGTTCCAGGTTTAAGGTTTAAGATTATTCCTGCTGGGAATAGGGCATATCCTGCTGCCTGAGTTCCCCTTGAGTTCTCACGGGATTCAGACAGTATTTTTTGGGAGACAGAAGCCCAGTGGATGTGGATTTGGGCAGAGAACGTGGATTTCCCCAGAACGTGATTGCAGACGGCTGGTGTGAGTTCGGGAATAAAGAGTTGCTGTTTGAATCTACAAGCTGTGTGGTGGCTCGTGATTGTGTGCCCAGCCAGACTGCGGCATTTGTGCCCAGCCAGACTGCGGCATCATACCTTGGGTTCAAACACCTGCTGCCAGAGTAGAGAATCATGGGTTCAAGCTGATAAATCCTAATTGGACTGCCTTTTATTCTGAGCCTCTAGAGATAGGCTGAACCACCATGCATAGCTTTTTACTCTACTTTTGTGTCTGCTTTTTCTTAATCCCCCTCATAGCTGGGTCCACATAGCCCTGAATAAACTGTGGTTCAAACGACAAAGATTCTTTCTCCTACCTCAGGAGACAATGATCCAGCCCTATGACATGATCTGCTATGGTGTCATATTGACCTGCTGTGGTGGTATAATGATATCCATGATGTCATAATGACATTCTGTAATGTCATAATGAGCTTCCATGGTGTTAAAAATGACTTGCTATGATGTCATAATGACCAGCTGTGGTGTCATAATGAGCTTCTATTGAGTCATAATGATCTGTTATGATAATAAAAATGACCAGCTGTGGTGTCACAATGACCTACTGTGGTGTCATGATGACATCACATTATATCACAATGTCTGCTATGATGTCATAATGATCTCTCATGATATCATAATGAAGTTCTATGGTGTCATAATGACTTGCTATGGTGCCATGATGACCTCACATGAATTCATGATGACCTGCTACGGTGTCATAATGATCTGTTATAATGTCATAGTAACCTGCTATGGTATCAGAAAGACTTGTCATGATGTAAGAACAACCAGCTGTGTTGTCATAACGACCTGCTGTGGTGTCATATCACTTGCTCTGTTGTTATAATTATCTGCTGTCCTGTCTTAATGATCTGTTATGATGTCATGATGACCTGCTGTGCCTGAGTGTTCTGAGGCAACGAGAAGTTGTGCTACCTGGGTTGATATGTCTTCTGGAGGATTTTGATTTCTATATTGTGGAATCATTAAGATTATATTAGAGAGTAGAACTATAATCAAGCTATTTCCCAAATATTTGTTCTATTTCCTCAGGAGGATGAAGACTTTGATCTAAAATGAAAAATGCTTTAGAGCTATGTTCTTTGTACGTGTTCTCCTTTCATTTAGTCATTCAACACATGCCATCCATGAACCTAATATACCCCAGGCTCTATTTGGGAGCTAGGAGAGACACATACATATGGATCTCAGGGCTCTTACACTTCTGTGAGTGCAGATGGAAATACATAACATGTAAACAAGTAATTTTAATAACATGTGATATGACAGCTGATTCAACATTCAAGTGTTGTGTAAATTTAGAAGTATTGGTTTTCCTTAAACCTATATTACCTTATTTATACAGTTGGAAAAGTACTTACTTTATAGCATTTGGGTGGGATTAAAAAGAAATAAATGTTATTTTAAAAAGACCTATTCACTAGCTGTCACACAATACACGTTCAATGCTTTCTTTTTCTTTTTTCTTTTTCTTCTTCTTTTCTTTTTCTTTTTAAGGCTGATGATAACAGCAGAGGGTTGGGGCAGTAAGGAAAAATAAATGTCTGATTTTACCGAGATCTGAAAAAACCTTTGCAGAAAAACTAGGATTTGAAGGATGAGTTGATAGGTGGAGAAGAGAATTAGAGGATAGATAATCGTGAAATTCAGTGTTCTAGGGAGAATTTTGTTTGCAGTCTAATTTGGTAAGCCATCTTGAGAGAAACTTTAAAAAGGTTAGGATGAAGGTGTCAATGAATTACTTCATGTATCATGCCACAGGAGGCGTCTATAGATAAAAATGAAGAAGCATCACAGATCTTTAATCAGAGGACTATGGCATTTGGAAATTATATGTGTTTAAACAGGCAGCAACAAGATAGGGAGGACAGAGGACATTTGGTGACCTTGTACCTAGGTAGAATGATGAAAAAAATACTGTGTATTATGTCTACAACTCTTGGAAGAATGGAAAGACAGCACAGCGAGATAAACAATTCCTTAGTTTTGAAAGCAGCTGGTATATTTGTGAATTTACCAGACACCCGTGACAATGACAATATTTTATGGGAGCTGGCAACACTAATACACATGACAATAGTTAACCTGTTGGAGTATGTGTAGCTGGAAGGAAATGTAATTCACGAGCACCTGCCTGAGTCTGTTTGGCTAAAATCAGTAGTGGCAACCTTCATTTTATCAGCATGTAAAGCACTAAGGTCAAAGTGCATTCAGAAAAGAGTTTTCTAGAAACCTCAGTTTTTAGAAGTTTTTTGAAGTTTTATGGTGTTCGGGTTATTATTTTTGTTTGGGTGGTTGGTTTTTAAAATAAACAATGCTTTTTTTCACCCTGAAATATCTTCCATTGGAAAATTAATTATAGAATTTAGTATAATATCTGCCTAATTGACTAGTAAAATAGTGTGTGTGTTTTTTTTTTTTTTTTTTTTTTAGCAGTAAACCAGAGGTAGAGAATGATTTTGACCATTTGAGTTTTGGAATGTGCATGTCAGATTTTCATACATGATAAAGGAATCTTTCTATGTTTGCTTCTCTTGTAAATGCTGCAGTAGAGGTTACAGTATATAACTGTGGTGTTGTGTAGCTTGGAGCTCTGCTGTGGTGCGCATCAGTCTGCAGCCCAACATTGGGAGTTTGTCCTCAGTATGGCTGTATCTGATCACAGTAATATCTAATGAAGCCAAGAGAATGAACATAAATTGATTTCGTCTTCCACTAAATATGTCACAATCTATTGGATTGCAATCATTACCATTTGCTAATAAACTCTTAAAATAAGTAAGACTTATTCTTTTCACTCTCTATCCCAGAATAGCCAGCAGATTCTACAAATCTGATAGATAAGTGGCATGGCTCAGAAATCAGGCACACAAGGATGTTTTTAAGAGCTCAGAAAACTCCTAGATGGAGAGGCAGTATCAACACATACCCTCTCTCCATTTTGTCATCTCATCTTCATATTTAGAAATGCCATAGATCTTCCACTCCCTGATTGGTCTTAGACAACACTCTTGTTGTAGGCAGATGTCTACCTCTCCTCCTTCACTTCCATTCCAAGTATTTCTCAAGTTTTGGATTTTATGTCCAGTGGCCACCAATACCCTTTTCCCAATTTGACATAGCTATTAAGTATATCATACTGAATGTTGAAGAATGTTGAAGTTTTCTGAGTCCAATTTTGAAAAACAGCAAATGGAAAATGATAGTACCATGAAGCTAGAGAAAGAAGAAAATGATCTAACTACTAGACAAAAGTAGTTGTCTGAAAACCACTAATATTAAAAAATTCCATTATACTTATGGTTAAGATGTTTTTCCTCCATTACCTGATGCATAATTGTATAATTTTACCTATTCTATATATTTCATTCTATGGAAGAAGAAAATAGAAGTCAAAACAGTTCTCAAATCTTTGCAGCATCAATAGTATTATAAGATTTAGGAGTAAAAGAAATTTATTAAAAATCATCTCTGCTATCCCATAAATATGGGATAAAGGACAGGGAAAATCAGGACAGGGAAAATCAGGACAGGGGAAGTGTCCTAGGAAAAGAAGTCTCTGATGTCTCTCCCAGATGGTGGCAGAGGGGCTCACTCAGGCCCAGATGCCCAGATAGCTCCAGATACTCTTGTGAATGGAATATATATATATATATATATATATATATATATATATATATATATATATATATATATATGGAAGCCCAAGGATGCTTGCTCTCCTCCCTTCTGTATTTTTAAGTCCATGTCTGTTTAAATCCATGTCTGGCTGATTCCCCTGCAATAATGTCAGGATCAATGGAGCTCAGGATCTTCTGGCTGTCCAGTGGCTTTGTCTCTAGCTCAGCTGTCCACTTTCATAGATGTCACTTTGTTTCTGAATCCAGGCCATCAGGACCAGCACACAGCAACACAGCATGCAGCAACAAATGTATTCTTAGAATACAGGTGGCAATCCTTCTAACCATCCCCTCCCAGCCCTTGCTGTTGTCATGGGTATAGGCTGCAGTTTCACCATGGAGCTTCACAGTGAAAAGGGAGTTTTCTTCTTCTGATGTGTCATGAGAGGACTTGTTTTCTGCTTCTCACCCTCTGATGGTCATCCAGGGGCTGGATGGAGGGGTATTCAGGGTCATGTTGGGGGGTATTCGGGGAGTGGAGTTGCTCACCTGCAGGATGCAGACAGGAATGAAATGCAGATTTGCTCTTCTGTTGCCCTGCTGCCCTGACCACTGGTTCTTCTCAGCCAGCTTAGCAAAAAGGGGAAGGTGCAAAGGGCCAGTTCAATGGCACTTCTCTTTTGGGAGACACAGAAGGTGATAGAATCTGCAGTGTGCAAGCAAGGCCCCACCTCTGGATGTGCATGTTTAATTGCAAACATGCTTATTGCTCCCTGGATTGCCTGGTGCTGAAGCATCAGATATGTAGCCATTGCATGGTCAGATTTTGTGTTTACCAAAGATTCCCAGATGTGATGTGGGATATAAATCATGTCAAGCATGATTGTCATTATTGTGGGGATGAGTGGTTGGCTAGTAGCTCACTAGAATGAGTTTGAATATTTCTCATCCTGGCTCAGCCATGGGTGCCTCAAAATTTGGTCTACTATAAGCCTATGTATGTGGTTGATGGTCAGTAATTGACTGATGACACTAAGTACTTTAGCAGAAACGTGAAGGGGAATGTCATACCATGCATTCAGGACCTTCTCCTTCAGCTGTACAAAGGTGGTCACATAGAATTGGAGGTTCGTCAGTGAACATGAAGAATAGAACTACACCCAGGATCCAGGCACCCACCACATGGTTGTTATCTTCTTGCTGGTAGAGTTCTGGGCACAGTAGAGAAGGCCTTGCTTGCACAGTGCAGAATGTGTCCAGCTCCTGCCCAGCTGTGACCTGCAACTCAGGTAAAGTCAAAGAAGTTGATGTTTCCTCCAGTGTCTACCAGGATGTTCGCTGGCTTCCGATCTCTGTGTGGGGTGCTCTTCTTGTGGTAGTAGCTCACAGAGCATGTGATCTGCCTAAACCTTCCCTGGGCCTCCTCCTTTTGCTTTCCTCATGCCTCCATGATGTGCTGCAGTAACTGTCCCCACATGAATGCTCAGCACAACCTAGATGTTTTCAATGTGTCAATACCTTGAAACAACTTGATCATGTTTAGTTGGTCCATGGCCTTCTGCTCTACCTTTACCAGGACTTCCATGGCAACCTCTGGCTCAGTGAGGAGACGATGAACCAGTTTCACCTGAGCAATGCTGCCCTGTAAGGTGTCCCTTGGGCCACTAAAATGGTTCATGAGAATATCCTTAAAGAAGGAGCTGATTGAGAGGACCTGCCACTCTTACCCTTTACTAAACTCACTACTCTCACTACATTTTGTAAGAAACAATGAAAACAATTTTAGATGAAAAAGAAGGAAAGAAAAAAGAAATAAAGCAAAATAAAATATCATCCCCCTCACAGAAAAAAAATAAAGAAAGAAAGAAAAGAAAAGAAATCCAAAATACCTAAATCCAAAACCACCAAATGAGGCTATGCCCCCGCCCCCCCCCAAAAAAAAAAAATAAAAGAACTGTCACAGCCAGGGCCTGAAGTATAACTGGTGTTTGAAATTCCCCTACAATATCCCTTTGTGAGATCAGTTCAGTAAACGACCCATAACCCACAGAGGCTGTCTCTCTTTCTGACCTCCCTGACCTTTTCCACTTTCATAATAAGAGTAAGAAAGGCTTGAGAAGCTTTTTGCTTTAGTGGGTTATGGAGACTGATATTTACTTGTGTAGAAATTAAAATCTGAAGGATGTTTCAATGGCCTTCCTTATTTTGAGTTCAAGAGTCTATAAATAACTTTTGGCTTGTAAAGACTTTATCACACCTACACTCAAGGTATTTAATTCCCTTTTCTTTCAGTTTGGAATGACTGATGTCAAAAGGATGGCAGCAACCCACATCATGATAGACGCTTCCTTCTCTACGACACTGTAGGGATGTTATTACCATATGTGGGGCTGAGAGGAAGGATGCTTTCATTATGATTTCCCTATAAGGTCCTCATCAGATACCCTGGGATCCAGAAGGCAGTGGGTTGATATATTCAAAGTGATGAAGGACAAAACGTGATGCTCCAGGGGACTCCTTCTTTGGAACTTAAGGACTTACCTGGGCACCCGGGTACAGAGGGAAGGTTGGTGGCATGCTGATGTTTATGACTGGTGTCTGGCTTATGGACTCTGTGGCAGAACTAGGCTGTCTGCAGCTTCTGTGCTGCTCCCTGAGCTCCTCCATCTATTCATGCAAATGTTGCTGATGTAGCCAATGTGCTCAGGTCAGGCTGGGGCAGGTTAGTGGAGGCCTGGTGGCCCTGGGATCCCCATGGAACTGCTTGTGAGTACATCAGGTATGGAGTTTCTAGGAAAACACTTCCAATTCCTGCAGCTGCCAAGGTGGGAAGTGGTAAATTGATTTGTGGTCTCAGGTACAAGAACCTGCAAGGTACAGGTTCCCTGGCTCCTCTGGTTACTGCTGCCCTGGATCACACCATTGCCCTTGTGAGTCACATAGCCATTGTGGCTCTGTCACTTTCTTGTTTCACAGAAGCCTTGTGAGTTGTATCATGCTCATGCTTCATGTCTTCCCTGAAGCCTAGAGCTCCTTTGCCAAAGGGGTCGTCCTCTGCTTCTGTGGTTGTACCTTGCTAGGTTCAGCAGTTATTCTCATAAACCCCCAGGTCTAGACTTGGGCTCACAGCACTGGCTCCAGTATGCCATGACTGGAAGTTGCAGAATCTCTATGTGCCCTCAGAGCCAAAGCATTGTAAAACACCAACATTAGTTGGCATTTGGTGAAAACATGTGTCTCTTCTGATGATAACACGAAGTTTAAACTGCTGCTGAGATTCAGCTCCATCTTGCAATATTATATAAATCTATTCTGTGATTTGTAATAAATTAATCCAATAAGGGGTGGATATTAGGCATTACAAGCAGAAATTACATTTAGAACTGGAGATTGAGAGATAGAAACATGGTCTGTATGCTTCAGAAACTCAGATCTATTCAGTCAAATTGGCCAGTCAGAGAACAATTACAGGACAGTATAATAAGTGATATTTGAAGTGTACCAAAGGTTCTCAGGAGGGGTAAGGGAGGGCCCTGGGAGAGATGGAATAGTAAACACAAAGTGATAATTTCAAGTCCTGAGCCCAAGTGCCTATGAATGTCACTTTATTTTGAAGTAGGGTCATTGCAGATGTAGTTATGTTAAAATTTTTGAGGCAATATCATTCTGGATTTAGGCCAGTCCTAAATCAAATCACAGATGTTATTGTAAGAAAAATGTGGTGGAGATTCCTGGGGGAAGTCCTTATAACACTTAGGGAAATCTATCTGGAGATGGAGGCAGAGACTGGAGATAGGAAGACACAAGCCAAGAAGTGCCAGGCATTTTGCAGCCACCAGTGAGAGGAGGGAGTTGTGGTCAGATTCTCTCTCTGAGCCTCCAACAGTAGTCAATCCAGCCAGCACCTGGATTTAAGACTCTGAGATAATTAATCTTTGTGTTATTTTAATTTGACAAACCTGTGGGAATCTATTATGGCTATCCTAAGCAACAAAAAAAGTCTCACCTAGTCTGGAGGCTAAGACTGGAGATGGCCATCAGTATAAACATGCTTTCCAGCTCAGCAGCATTTAAGCAAAGAAGGCCAAGTAGGAGTTCACCCAAATTACGCATAGGAAAAAAAAAAATCCATGAAATTGAAACATTCCACATTTTCACATTGTTTCCTGTAAAAATACTAAGTCCTAATTCTACTAGAGAAAGGCAAAAGACATGACACTCCCCCAGTTTTGTCTACTTTAGGCAAATGTCTCCACTATGTAATCGACCTGGTCTGTTGGAAGGGGCCTTGATATCTCACACCTCTGTTTCTATCATACTGACCAAGCTAAGTATCATTTTCTCATCTAAATCATTGTAATAACTTTCTAATTGGTCTATCTAATTCCATCATGGTCTGTGCCACCCCTAATGCATCTCGACATAGCAGATGTCGAGATAGAGATGCTGTTAAAACCTAAGTGACTT